>NC_052514.1:3187639-3212703 GCF_014356525.2 Nilaparvata lugens | reverse complement strand
CTATCAAATTATATTCATATCATTTTTATCCTACAGTCAGGTGGAAAGAAAAGCATATTAAAAGAAAGTAAGCTGTATTTTACTCAGTCTTTACTCAAAAAAAAAAATAACCGATCTAAACACTACATCAATGATAGTAAACGATTGTATGTAGTAACAGAAGCAACAAAGATTAAATAAGTAGAGCTAAATGCTGCTGCTGCTGCTGCTGTCTCTAATTCTGATCTAACTCAGTGATGTAGGTCTGTCTCATAGTTAAATGTTAACAATTGATTTTCTATATTAGTCTAGATATTTAGTAAATATTAGTCTACTATAGATAATCTATCAATATTAGCTAGAGATGGAGATGAAGCACTTTAAAACTTCAACGCCTGCGCTTTTTACTGCATGGATAAAGTGAATATCGAATTTAATTATATACTATCAAATTATATTCATATCATTTTTATCCTACAGTCAGGTGGAAAGAAAAGCATATATAATGAAAGTAAGCTGTATTTTACTCAGTCTTTGCTGAGTTCAGCCAGTGGTAACTACAAAAGGTGTTAGTGCATACATAACCTATAAATTATGAGTCAATGCTTTAGTTATTCAAAGTTCAAAAGCTATCAAGGCTTCTAATGGGTATAACATTTGATGAATTTAATGAACTGGCAAATAGTGTAAGATATTCAAAGTACTGTTTAGATAATGACACTGACAGTAAGGAGGTTAAGCATGACAATCAAATTCAAACAATGTAAATACAAACAATTCAAGATTCTCATATTATCCGAAATATATGATTTACTAGATATTGTGATTGATGGTTATGGTCATTTCCATTATGGCTGTAGCTGTGAATGTCCAGTTATGACAATAACTGATGTTAATGAGCTCTGGGAAGCATTATTCGATCTAGCTGAGCGCAAGTGTATGAAAAAGTAAAAAACATTAAGCTTAAAGGCGGGCGGCGGCGGGCGGCGGCATAGGGGTGAGGGGGGACTTGTTGGAAGGAGGATCTTGCAAGTGTCTACTTATTTTTAAAATAAGTACTTGAACAAAAATGGTGGTCTTCAGTAGGAGATTTGGCTGGGGGAGGGTCCGTGAAGTGTGGGGGATTGCTTGGAGGGGGATTCTGCAATTGGTACACCCTAAATTGTTTTTTTTCAAATAAATACTTGAAATAAAATGGCGGTTTTAGTATCGGTGGGAGAAATGGTCCAGGCGAGGGGTTAGAAAATGGAGTTTCCCGCGCGGAGCGCGGGGGGATTTGGGCGGGGTTTAGAGCCCCCCTGGGGATTAGGCTCCGCCCCCTAATTAAAATACTGCTCTGTGATTGGTGCGTTCAGTCTGCAATACTATACTACTCTCCTATCTTTCTCCACTGCCATTATAACGTGGATCTCACTATAGAGCCAATGATCCAATAACTATAGTGAGGTCCACGTTATAATGACAGTATTTGATTAACATTGGTTTTGCTATCCTTGTCTATTATTCAACATGGCATATAGTTATAACCTTCTCTAGCTCCGCAATGTTGCCAGATCGTTCTCTAACAATGTAGTTGATCCACAAAATATTAGATTTCAACTATGAAAACATATTATCAAATCATTGAAAAATATTTTTCCCAGACTAACAAAATAAAATTGATAATTTCGGCAAACATGTTTGTTGAGGGGCTCAGGGACAAACATTTTAAAAAGTTTGGACAATCATTGTTTGTCAAACAAAAAATTACTGTTTTTCCAAACATTTTCAGTGCTTGCTGTAAAACATAGAACCTGTTCTCCCCACTTACAAATATTTTGTTTGGTGACGCGTCCACACTGGCCAAGGGCAAACATTGTTTGTCAAACATAATAAAATTTGCCCAAACTGTTACAACAAAATGGTTTGTCGAACATTTGTTCAGTGGGACACGGCTTAAAAGAATGAACAGTTGATATTTATTTATTATTTATTTATTATTTATTTATTTATACATTGGCTACAATGTCATTCTCACTATGAATGATTGTGGAAGAACAACAGGCTTAAAGCCCAAAACTGTTCCTTTCCCAAATTTAGATAGAAATTTTCCAAAAATAGGTTATGTTTACACTTCACGATTTTCTGATATTGCATCAGATATAACGGTATAAGCTATCCTCTATAAGAAAACAGTGACAAGGCAGAGAATCGGCAAGCTGTTCTCCTATCTTTCTCTTCTGCCATTATAACCTGGACGTCGCAATCGGCTAAGGAGTGAAGAGGGTCAACTAAATTTAGAAGTGAGTGAGATGAAGGGAATAGAGTAACTCCCACACAGTCTTTGCACACAGAGCTGTGTTCACGTTTACAACAGAAATGGGAGAGTGTGTTCAATACTATGAAATATACAACTTGATCATAATTAATAGTTTACATTACAGCAACGGTGAAATGGTTTTTATAATGTGAAGTTCATGTTGTATTCACACCTTTTCAGAAAAGGAAATCTATATATATATATATATAAATATATATATATATATATAAGCGAATGGCACTCACTCGCTGACTGACTGACTGACTGACTCACTCGCGGATCTAGAAATCTACCGGACCAAAAACTTTCAAATTTGGTAGGTATGTTCAGTTGGCCCTTTAAGGTGCGTACAGATATACACGCCTCGAACATGAGCAATTCACTTTCAATCAGCTGATGCCAAGCTTTTTATATCTGTATCTTACCATTTCTGTAAAAATACAGATATAGTCAGCTGATTAAAAGTGAATTTAAAGTCAGTGAAAAGTGATTTATAGTGAGCAATTCACTTTTAATCAGCTGATGCCAAGCTTTTTATATCTGTATCTAACCGTTTCTGTAAAAATACAGATATAGTCAGCTGATTAAAAGTGAATTGCTCATGTTCGCGGCGCGTATATCTGTGCGCACTAAAAACGGATTTGGGAAAATTTCCAAAGATACGCCCAAAATCTGCATTTTTCCAGCGTTTTTTTAGCGTTTTCTCAGCTTTATCGAGAACAAATAAACATAAAATGTTCAAATTTAGTACAGAAGCTCAGCTAGGGTGTAATAATGTTGTGCTAGAAGGAATTTGAAATAACGCCAAACATACGCCCAAAATTAGCATTTCTTTGCTTTTTCTCAGATTTATCGAGAACAAATGAACAGAAATTGTTCAAATTTAGTACAGAAGTAAGCTAGGGTGTAATAATGTTGTGCTAGAAGGAATTTGCAATAACGCCAAAGATACGCCCAAAATCTGGGTTTCTGGCGAGCGAAGCGAGCCCACTGATCCCATTTTTGGACGATCCAGTCGGGGGGCTAGACGGATATGGCGAGCGAAGCGAGTATAATACAGTAATAAAACTTGAACGTTCATCTCTCATGATGCCCTTCTTAAACCGGCCACCAATGACAGGACAAGTGTGTACATCATGTAAAGGTGCGTACAGACTTTCGCTCTGCTCCGCAACCGAACGTCACTCCAGCAGAGCGATTGATGATCGACCGGCGAGCAACAGTGGTTCGACCGGGGAACGCGAGAAGATCTAACATCTTCCGTAACGTTCATGATGGGTGCGTGGGCGGTGCGACTGTGGTTCGATGGTGGTACGAGGGCGGTACGAGGGAGGAGCGTGCTCGGTGCGGGTTGGAAGCACGAATATGTATACGCAGCTTTATGTGTCACGAACTTGTCTTAGAACTAAAAACTGTGTTAAACATCCTCTTTTAGACAGTAGACTTTGAGATCTCTGAACAAATATCCTCATTTCTGATGTGAATTCTTCGATCAGAGGTTGGTTATCCTATACCATTAAACGAGCAATTCCTTTTTATATGTTTAAATGTTCAGATGTTTATATGTTTGTATTTCACCGGATCTCGAAGACGACTCTCAACGATTCTCACGAAATTCAGAACATAGTAGGTTTATAATATAAACATTCGATTGCACTAGGTCTCATCACTGGGAAAACTCGCTGAAGGACATTAAATGGATAATTATTATTCATCCTTGGAAAAACAGCTGATAATAATTATTTCGTCGTCTGTTGATGATGGAAGTGAGTGAGCAAGTTCATGTGTGTGGGACTGTGTCAAAATCATGACTCAGCTGTTGAACTTTGTAGTCATTCAATCAAGTACTTATTGCCGGTTGCAAAAAACCGGGTTTTTTTTAATCATGATTAATTCCAGTAGATCAATCTTTTTGAAATAGTCTTCTCTGATTTGGTTCATGTGAATTTAATCAGGATTAAAATTTAACCGGCTTTTGTGCAACCGGGCCTATGTGAGGGAAATTTTTGTATTCCTCTAGGAATTAATCTCAATTTACTGTGATTAGATAGAACATTTCTGTTCATTATAATTTCTTCCTTCGTAATAAATTTTGTATGCTTTTGTAATCCAGAGCGAAGCTCGGTCCCCCATATTATTCATTATCAGCACAAGCACACACGTATTCAACAACTGGTCATATAGCAATGTACAGGAAACTGGAGAAAAGTTGAAAAAAGTAGAATCATCGAGTTCAAAGGCAAATTTCAAACAGTTTAAACGTTCATTAAAAGTTCAGATATGTCAAGCAAAGTAACAAATTATATGAATCTTATTGGAAATTTCTTACTCTTTTCAATGATTTCCTTAAAATTGAATTATTTATTTATGAAAAACATGGAAGCATACAGGATTTCTCCCAAAAATTGCTTCCATAACAACACAATTACAATAGTTCATTATACATAGTAAGAGTACAGAAAAGAAGAATATTGAAAAATTACAATGAAAGAAGAGGAAAAATAATAGAAAAAAAAAGAAATCAACAATAAAAAACAAAAACAGAATCAGTACTAATCATACCCTTGAGGACTAGTAAAAAGTGGATTAAAAAAACATACAACA
Organism: Nilaparvata lugens; assembly: GCF_014356525.2. Lineage (NCBI taxonomy): Eukaryota > Metazoa > Arthropoda > Insecta > Hemiptera > Delphacidae > Nilaparvata > Nilaparvata lugens. Next base: position 3,207,821 of record NC_052514.1, on the reverse strand, counting down.
TCAACTCAACAGACAAGAGACACATTAAAACACTCGCAGAAGTCGCCTACAATCCCTACGGAAGCGATTGTAAACGAATGACAGGTCAAGATGATCCGAGAAGCAATTGAAAATGAATGATTATCTATATATGGGAGAGTTCTGATGATTTAAAGTGTTGCAATAAGGTATAAATAATCTAAAACTGGAACGGCGAGGCACTGCAGAAATGTACACATTTAACTGGGAAAGCAAAAACATTGAGCTGATTCTGCCATTGAATACATTAAAAACAAACAAAAGCATACTATAATCACGTCTCAATTTTAATGATTCCACACCGAACATCATTCTTAGTTGTGATGTGGGAAAGTCGAAGGGGAATGTATTGTTGAACTTTTTAAAATATAAATATCTAAGGAAGACAGATATTTTTCTCGTTATTGACGTTTTTCAAAAAAATCGATATATCTCGAAAACTAAGGTCGATAAAAGAAAATGTTATAAGACACATTTTGTTGCAAATTTTATGTTGAATCTATGATCCTTGACTCTTACACCTTCCGTGGGGCACTCTGTATATTATCATCATACACTTCATTACCAGGAGCAACATTTACATCATCTACGTCATCATCATCATGATCATGAAGGTCACGAAAAGCATCACCAACATCACTAAGCCCTAGTTGAGGTTACACGGCTATCCACTCCAGTCAGCATTGATTAAATGGGAAACATTGATGTTGCTCACAAGACATGCTGACAGTCTTAAGTGAAACACTGAGAGGAGTGAAGTGACCGCTTGACACTGCATGGGTTCCCCATTAGGGCACTCTCTCTCTCACTCTTATCATACTCTCATCTCTCTCTCACACTGCTGCACTTGCCTAATGTGTGCTCTGATGTCCTCTGTCTCCCACACGAGCCTACAGCCAAACACTCTCTGATGTAACACTTCAAATGAGTTTAAATAGCGGAAGGTACATGATATTATGTGTTTGGAAGAGACGACATTCAAAGATATTTCTCAAGTGCCTTGTTAAGGCAGTATAGTATAACTATGAATAGTATAATCAATGTAGATCAAATTTAATGCCATGGAAACGTGGACCTCACTATAATATATGTAAATTTTCAAATAAATAAATAAACGAATAAATAAATAAATAAATAAATAAATAAATAAATAAATAAATAAATGAATAAATAAATAAATAAATAAATAAATAAATAAATAAATAAATAAATAAATAAATGAATAAATAAATAAATAAATGAATAAATAAATAGATAAATGAATAAATAAAAAATAAATAAAAAAAAATAATAAATAAATAAATAAATAAATAAATAAATAAATAAATGAATGAATAAATAAATAATAAATATAAATATTGCACATAACCATTCCAGTTTTGTGAAAAGCATCCAAAATTAACATCATACGATAAATTTCCATGGATTCCATAAGGCGAAATTCTAGTTTTCAAATTGTAAGGGTTTCTTTAGCAATCTGATCAACCAGCTCCCAGTTTTGTGAAAAGCATCCAAAATTAACATCATATGATAAATGTCCATGGATTTCATAAGGCGAAATTAGAATTTTCAAATTTTAAGGGTTTTTTGGTAATATTATCTATATATATATAAAAGCGAAATGGCACTCACTCACTGACTGACTGACTGACTGACTGACTGATTCACTCACTCACTCACTCACTCGCAGAACTAAAAATCTACCGGACCAAAGACGTTCAGATTTTGTAGATATGTTCAGTTGGCCCTTTAGAGGCGCACTAAGAAATCTTTTGGCGATATTTTAACTCAAAGGGTGGTTTTTAAGGGTTTCAAGTTTTTTTAGCATGTATATTCTTCTTATTCCAATATCTTAAAATTATAATTGTAATGTCCATACCATATGGTTAATATAGAACTATAATCTAGAGAGAGTACCTCTTCGAAACAGTTGTTCTGGTTGAATGAAAAAGACTAAGAAATTGTGAGACCGGTCTTTCTAATTATCAATAAATCAGTGGTTTTTTGACAATTTCTTAGTCTTTTTCATTCAATATGAATAATTACCACAATATCAACTTCTCAACTACACAACAAGTTGTTCTGGTAACTAAATTAAAAATTTTGTCAGGTTGGCATTAGGTTGAGTTGACTTTGTTAGGTTGGCACCAAGTTGAAGATTGAAATGTATTTATTCAGGACCTCCTAAATACCAATTTATTCAATTAGCCAAAATTAGCGTTTTCTCAGCTTTTCTGCGTCTCCTCAGCTTTTTCAATAATTGATGGAAATATATAAAAAAATTCAGTTCACAGGTTTAACTGAGGTGGAAGAATTTTGTTCGCCAAAGATACGCCGATATAATAACAGGTGTTTTTCGAGATCAAATTGACATAATACGTTCAAATTCGGTACAGAGGTTCCGTTGAGGTCTACATGCAGGCGAGCGGAGCAAGCCCGCTGATCTCATTTTTGGACGATCCAGTCGGGGGTCCAAGGGGCGGAGCCCCCTGGCTAGACGGATATGGCGAGCGAAGCGAGCCTGACGGCTAGTCAACAATAGAAACTCTAATTCTCAATGATTCATTGTCACTTAGTTTCAGTAGAAAAAATGTATTAAGTTGATGTATAATTGGACAAATTTTGTCTGCCTATTTACAAGATTTCTGAGTCTATTTTGACTCGTTTCAAATAATATTTTCTACCTGATTCAAGAAATAAATGTAATCGAGAATGATAATTGTGGTTGAAAATCATACCCTATTGAGGATGATACAAAAACTATTACCTAAGCTTGTGCGTAAGTGATGGTAGTAGTTCTGTGAACAGTAGACCTCGCGCAGTTATGAACCACAGCCTCCTCTATTACTCTCCATCAGAGTCAATTCTGTGCTGTCGTCTCGGCGAGATATCGATGTGAAAACGTCCACTGGCCGTCATTGTCGATCAACATCGGTCCGAAAATGCTATTGATCTGTTTTAAACAACTATAATATCACCAGAAGCTAATTTCCTACAAGACATACTGTCAACTGGTCAGCCCTACAGTAACTATATAACTAACTGGTTACATAGTTACTGTAGTCATCCCGACCTGCTCGAGAAAAATCGAGATAAGTTATACTAAGGTACTTTGAGTTATTAATTGCATGCAATTAATAGTCAACTCGACAGCTAATAAATTATGAATGATTCCAGTAATTTTCACAATAATTTGGAGTATTGAGAAAATGCAAAATTTCAAAAAACTTGCATATACATCGACGCACAATTCAAAACGTCTAAAATCTACCACCGTAAATGCGGAACAGACATACATAAATACATACAAACATGAGGATAGATTGCCTCATTATCCAAGCACAAGCCTAGAGAGCTCATGTGTGCATCACCCTCAGCAAAAAAAAAAAATCAGAACCGTCGACTTGAATCTTAGGATAGATTGCCTCATTATCCAAGCACAAGCCTAGAGCTCATGTGTGCATCACCCTCAGCAAAAAAAAAAATCAGAACCGTCGACTTGAATCTTAGGATAGATTGCCTCATTATCCAAGCACAAGCCTAGATCTCATTTGTACATCACCTCAGCAAAAAAAAATCAGAACCGTCGACTTCTCTCTTCTTAGACCTCTCTTCGCTCAGTCAATAATGTATCTAGTGTGAAATAACACAGTTTCAAGTATGTTCCGAACCACGAGTAAGTCATTCCCAACCTCATAACCATCAGCTAGCAGAAGAGCTCTCAAGCAGTCACCTCCTCGAAAAAATTTCTTCGGAAACCATCACCCAACAAACTGTCAACAGGAACTTAGAGAAGAAACTGACAAATTAATTCCAATTTGCGAACAACAACCTGTGAGCTGTCAACAGGTAGACAACTGCTTCCGACACATTATAACCTGCTGAGAAATAAACGCAGCTGCAAGTGATGGCAAGACATTCTGACGAGAATGGGATAATATTTACAGCGGAGTTCACGTTGAACTGTCAGCAATTCATATAAAATAACATCACAGCTTTCCTATTCATTCAATGGTGACAAAGATGTCAAGAGAATCTATATATATAAAAGCGAAATGGCACTCACTGACTGACTGACTCACTCACTCACTCGCATAACTAAAAATCTACCGGACCAAAAACGTTCAAATTTGGTAGGTATGTTCAGTTGGCCCTTTAGTGGCGCACTAAGAAATCTTTTGGCAATATTTTAACTCTAAGGGTTGTTTTTAAGGGTTTAAAGTTCGTCTTTTAGCATGTATATTCTTTTTCTCCCAATCTCTCAATTATAATTGAAATTTCCATATCATATGTTAATATAGAACTATAATCTAGATAGAGTACCTCTTCGAAACAGTTGTTAACTGGCAACTAATTAACAATTTTGTCAGGTTGGCATTAAGTTGAGTTGACTTTGTTAGGTTGGCACCAAGTTGAAGATTTAAATGCATTTATCGCGGAAAAATTGATTGGGCACTGCTACATCAATCCTGGGAATATTATATTTCTAGCCGTCAGGCTCGCTTCGCTCGCCATATACGTTTAGCCAGACGTTTAGTCTGGACCCCCGACTGGATTGTCCTAACATATGATAAAAATGCTAAAGCATATGATAACAAATGAAAAATGCAGGCGAGCGAAGCGAGCCTGCTGATCTCATTCTTGGCCGATCCAGTCGGGGGTCCAGGGGGCGGAGCCCCCTGGCTAGACGGATATGGCGAGCGAAGCGAGCCTGACGGCTAGTGAGATAATATTTACAGAGAGTTTCATTTTAAACTGTCAGAATCCCTTAGAAATGTCAAGAACGAGATAATATTTATTTTGAGATTAATTTTAAATATGTCAAAATATTCCTTCTAACTACGTAACAAAAACGTCACCCCTTCAACCAATGCGACTGTTTAAAGTGGATCTGATTAATCTCACTATAGTATTTAGAGAGAGAACTTCTTCTGAACTCTGAAGAGGCAAAGGATAAAGGGAGAGAAAATGTGTTATGATATTTAGAGAAACTGCAGGAAATTCTAGCGAAAAGTAAAACAATACTACGAGAATTCGCAGGATATTTCGATAAACGGTGACAATATTACGAAGAATTGAAGGATATTTCGAAAGATGATGACATAATATTTGGAAGAATTGGAGGATATTTTGGAGAATGGTGAGATAATATTTGGAGAAATTGAAGAATATTTGCTGACAGACTGTAACCGTGACATCTTCAATGTGTCAACACAGTATGGCTCTCCGATCTCTGCAGGAGACTGTTTGCTTTCACAGATTCTGAGATTCTGAATGAAATCTGTTTGCTATTATGATAAAATTGATGCTGATCTATATATTCATACTCAAACATTACAATAATACTTGAAAAATTGAACATAATTCAGTGCACTGCTATCCAGTTCATTTAGACAATCCGTTGAGATTTAATCGTTTTAGTACACAAAAAAAAATAATCGACATTACATAATGTCCCAGGATAGGTATTACAGCCGAAGATCATAGATTCTACATAAAATTTGCAACAAGATAATGTCCAGTAACTTCTTACTGTATCGATCTTAGTTTTCGAGATAAATAGATTTGACGATATTCTTGAGAAACGTAAGTAACTTGCAATCTATCAGTCAAAATTTGATTCTGAGGATATGGATAAGGAGAGAAAGAAATCTCCAAGAAGATTCATATAATTTGTTCCTTTGTTTGATGTTCTTGAACTTTTTATGAGCGCTTTAAGGGTGAAAAAGTGAATTCGTTGAGTTCAAAGCAAAATTTGAAACAGTATGAACGCTCATAAAAAGTTCAAAAACGTCAAACAAAGGAACACATTTTATGGATCTCATTGAAAATTTCTTCCTCTTTCTAACCATGTCCTAAAAATAAGATTTCGAGTGATAGTTTCTGAATTATCGATGTTTTTCAAAAATATCGAAAAATGTATTATCCCCAAAACTAAGGTTTGACTGATAGTCTTTGAGTTATTGACGTATATCAAACATATAGAACAATCTATATATCTCCAAAACTAAGGTCGATATAAGAAAATTTTACTGGACATTTTTTGTTGCAAATTTCATGTAGAATAAATAATAATCGTATGTTTCTTATTGGTGGGGAGTCTTTGACGGAAGTTCCACCTCCACTGAAAATATGATTTAAGCCGTCAATGAGCCTTACGTCTGTTATACTTCAGCCGGGACGAACAGTTTAACGTGCTCATTCGATAAGATTTAATGTAGAATCTATGGTATTCTACTATTACTCCTTTCGTGGGCCACCACTCTGTATAGAGAAATCTTTACTTCAAAATATGCCTTATACATCAATGCATCCCATTTAAACAGTAGAGTTTAAATTTAAACTAAAATTTAAATTTAAACATTTGAGAGTTGGAATTTAATCTCATTATATGCAATAACTAGTGGACATTTGCAGTGAATTCTGTTGTTGATATAACGAAAAGACGATAAGCATTAACCTAAATTTTGCAGCTACAAAATGCTACAGGGAATAAAAAGCAAGAGCAGATATTCGCAAATGGAACAAGGAAAATCCCCAAGTAATGATATCTCTCAAATATCCTTGACATTCCGATAGCATGATAGCAGATAGACTCCATTAAAATTTATCAACATTGCCAACATAAAACGAAATTATTGAGGAAAAGATGCCGTCAGCGTATTATATCTTGTACTTGAAATTCCTGAACCAGTCTAATTCTAAAATTTGAAGATCAAGAGTGATTTCATTCAAAGACTTTGTTTAAGAATTGAATAAGATTTGTCAAATAACAATCGAATCAACGTACACATATATCGATTGAATAAAAACAGTGATTGAAAGAACTTGACCGAGTAGCAGTTATTATAGTGAGCTACATGTTATAATGGCAGTGGAGAAAAAGATAGAAGATCAGTGTTACCAATTTTCTGCCTTGTCACCGCCTTCCATTGAAGCTGATATCAGTTTTTCTGATGTGATATCAACTGTTCAGTCTTAGAAATTGATAAGAATTAAATTTTATTCGTCAAAAAAATATATTTTTCAATGATTAGATGATAGATTTCATGATTGGATTGAATATTTAGCGAATTATTCATATTGAATGAAAAAGACTAAGAAATTGTCAAAAACCACAGATCTATTGATACTTACAAAGACCGGTTTCGGTTATAACACCATTGTCAATCTCTGATAAACCAATATCTGTTTATCAGAGATTGACAATGGTGTAATAACCGAAACCGGTCTTTCTAATTATCAATAAATCTGTGGTTTTTGACAATGTCTTAGTCTTTTTCATTCAATATGAATAATTACCACAATATCAACTTCTCAACTACACAAAAAAAATTATTCATATCTCTATATCGTAAAACACGATTTGGAAACGTTAAGGAGCTAGAATATTTAGCTAATTATTTATATCTCTATATTGTTGAAAAACGATCTGAAAACGTTGTGGAGCTAGAAAAGAATAGCGCTGTCTGCTTTGTCGAATGATAGACAAGGATAGCAACACCAACGTTAATCGAATATTCTTTATTCTTCATTGATTGATACAATAAGTACATAATCAAAATGATAGGGAGAGAAAAGATAAGGTAACCTTGTGCTATTCCTCTCCCAAATTTACGTAAGGTTACACATAGTCCGATATAGGTTAAGTCAGTTGTTCACTTCACAAAATGTTCAGTCCTTAATCATTTTCACAACATAGATTTTTAAATTTAGATGCTTTAATAGTATATTCGCACCTAGGCCGAAAATGAGACATTTCCGGCTCGAAATCGGGTTTCAAGTCCGAGGCCGTGGGCCGAGGACTAGAAAAGATTGAGAGCTGGAAAAACATTTTTGCCCGTGGTGCGAACGCTATTTTTCGCCACACAGAAAATAAACAATATAAATATGAGAATAATTGTTTATTAGGCACTTTCGAAAGCAAACAGGAAGGTCATAGCTCTAGCAATCTGAGGTAATCTGAATATTAGGAAATTGTCCAAGTATTTTCATTTTTTATTCTGATTTGTCTAAATAACCTAAAAGATTATGTTCAATTATGTGAGAGGTTGAGTTTATACTTTTATTCTTCCAAATGACAATAAGATGATATTATTATAAATGTTTTGATTCTTGAATAATAAACACAAATAATGAAGTTTTTTGATCACTGTTTTAGCACACTTGAAATTTGGCCAATCTGAATGTCAACGTCAACAATGCTTGTTGTCATTGACCTCGGAAGTTTAGGTTAGAAGTTGTATCCTACTCTGAAAATCGAATTTGAATAGTTTATAATATATATCTTATCTGTATTTTAGGAAGTTAGAAAGTTAGGAAGTTAGTATATCTTATCGGAAGTTTAGGTTAGAAGTTGTATCCTACTCTGAAAATCGAATTTGAATAGTTTATAATATATATCTTATCTGTATTTTATTCATCCAAATAAAATGATAGTATCTTATTGCAGAATACTTATTCAATTGTAGAAGCATAAACTGATTCCCTTTCATAAACCATTTTGTAAACACGTTCACATCAAATCAGAATCAGCTGACTTCAAGGTTATTTTACAGCCCTAGGGCCGTAAAACTTTTACCGGCCTGGTCAGGAAACAATCATTTTCGGCCTCCATATGACGCACGAAAACCAGCTCATTACATCCAAAAGGGGCGAAAAACATGATTAATGCCATTATAACGTGGTGTTATAGAGTAACGTAAGATGTTATCAAGTATCCTTTTTTATTAAATTGAATAACAACTAGTTCAAAATGAGAGTCATTTCAAAATTTAGCATGTTTTATCAATGAAATTCTACCCAAGTAGGATGACTAGAATTAAAACAAAGACTATAAAAAACAAGACAGATTATGTTGAACTAAAACAAGGAGCGAATACAAAAAAGAACAAGGAAGAGATATCCTGTTTACAAGAATGAATTAGAATGGAATGGAGAACAAGAGGAGAGAGTTGAATGAGAGAATGAATGAAAGGAATGAATGAATGAACAATGAATGTACGTACAAACAGCAGTAATGCATTCATAGGGGAAGCAAAGGGAGTCCAAGTCTGCCTACCAATGCACTGTAATCACAAAGCTGAGATACTCTTCTATGAGATTCTCTCACAATCATTCTCTCTCTCTCTCTCTCAATGTTTCTCTCTCTCACTCTCAATTCACCACTTCTCACTCACTCCATCTCTAACACATTCTGAAATAATGTAAACATTCATTCTCAAAGTTTTCTCTCTATAATTACTTCTCACTCACTCTCTCTCCATCCCACACTCTCTCTTTCTCTCTCACTCTCTCTGGTACAGAGTTAGTGGGAAGGATATTTAGAATATTCTTTCTGGAGAATGAGCATTGATATGTCCAAAGCTCCGCCAATTCATGTAGATGAATAACAATATAATTATCTATAGTTATTTGTACTCCAATTTATTCCAAATTGCTTTTTTCATATCATATACATTTCAATAATTATTTTCTTAGTCTATATTATGTAAATTCATCTATAATTTTGCTGTATTGTAAGCTATATAAGTGTAAAAGCCAGTATATATTGTAATCAACATAAATAAAGTACTCATTCAATCAATCAATCAATCAATCAACCAATCAACTAACCACTTCTCACTCACTCTTCTCCAACACATTCTGAAATAATGTAAACATTCATTCTCAATGTTTCTCTCTTTTACTACTTCTTACTCACTCTTTCTCCGACACATTCTCTCACTTTCACTCTCTCTCTCTCTCTCTCTCTCTCTCTCTCTCTCTCTCTCTCTCTCTCTCTCTCTCTCTCTCTCTCTCGTATGATAATTATTATACATTGCAAAATCTTCGTTTTTAGGGTTGTTTTGTGTGCATGTGTGAGTGAATGGCAACTTGATTAGATCTTCATTTCTTAAAGGTTTTCTTATAGAATTTATTTAGTTAGTTTTGAAATTGTATTAATAAATTAAGCTTAAGACTCTCTTTTATTATATATGTGATTGTATTTTGATTAAGAATTTTATTTATTTTTATTAATCTTATGTAATATTATTACATATATAATCTATTATTTTTGTATTCTTATGTAAATTTTCTCTTATTTTGAAAAGGGCTGTGTGGCAGAGAGGACCAGGAGTCCTAACTCCGCCCTAATAGATCAATCAATCTCCATGCCAGGAGAAAAATAAATGAACCAATCAATCTCTCTATCCCACACTCTCACTTTCTCTCTCACTATCTCTCTATCCCACACTCTCACTTTCTCTCTCACTATCTCTCTATCCCACACTCTCACTTTCTTTCTCACTATCTCTCTATCTTACAATCTCTCTCTTAAACTACTTCTTACTCACTCTTTTTCTGACACATTCTCTCACTTCCTCACTTTCTCTACCCCACTTTCTCAATCTCTCTCTCTCTCTACCCCGCACTCTCTTTCTCTTACTACTTCTCACTCACTACCCATTTATATATTAAGTCTTAAGTCATTTAAATCATTTTATAAATCACGAGATTGATATTTTTAGAATCTATGTTCAAAATTTGGAGATCTAAATCATTCCCGTTTTTCCGGTATGCAATCAACAAGTTGACATTTTTTGATGCGAACAAACGAACAAACACAAACCTACTCTCTCTTACTATATAGAAGAATGCTCTACTTTCAAGTTCATTCAACTAATCCACTTATTATTATTATTTTTACTATTTTTTCATAAAAATATTGTTTTGTTTCATTTTTATTTTACTGAGTATCGTTGTTAAATTATAATTTAGTATTGTATTGAAGGGTTAAATGTAAGAGAGGGCCGACTGCGCCCTAACTTCGCCCTCCTAGGTCAAAATAAAGGCAGTCATTCATTCAAATCAATTCTATTCACTCTTTCTCTGACACATTCTGTCACTTCCACACTCTCTCTCTCTCTCTCTACCCCATACTCTCTTTCTCTTACTACTTCTTACTCTTTCTCTGACACATTCTCTCACTTTCTCGCTGTCACTCACTCTCTCTCTATTTCTCGCATTTGGAGAAAGACTAACAAACACCAGTGAGTGAGTGAGTGAGTGAGTGTGCTGTGGTTTTATGAATGAATAGAGAATGTAGAACACCATCAGACAGCCAGACTAGTTGGGACCACAAACACATCTCAGCGCCACTTTCATTCACCTCTCTGATGACAATTGGATGGCAGAGAGGGGCAAGAACTAGGTTTGCAGTGATTAATGAGACGGGAAAATCATGTAAGGTGCTTGCAGTGAGTCTCACTTCAAACTGTCAACCATCATCCCTTGATGCTTCCAGTTGAAATTAATTCTTTTTTGGCGGAGTTAGGACTTTCAAGTCCGCTCCGACTGACTGACTCACTTACTCACTCACTCGCAGAACTAAAAATCTACCGGACCAAAAACGTTCAAATTTGGTAGGTATGTTCAGTTGGCCTTTAGAGGCGCACTAAGAACGAATTTGGAAAAATTTCCCAAGATATGCCCAAAATCAGCGGTTTTCCAGCGTTTTCTCAGCTTTATCGAGAACAAATAAACAGAGAATGTTGTTCAAATTTAGTACAGAAGCTCAGCTAGGGTGTAATAATGTTGTGTTAGAAGGAATTTGCAATGAAGTCAAAGATACGCCCAAAATTAGCGTTTTTATAGCGTTTTTTAGCGTTTTCTCAGCTTTATCGAGAACAAATGAACAGAGAATGTTCAAATTTAGTACAGAAGCTCAGCTAGGGTGTAATAATGTTGTGTTAGAAGGAATTTGCAATGACGTCAAAGATACGCCCAAAATTAGCGTTTTTCCGTTTTTTCTCAGCTTTATCGAGAACAAATGAACAGAAATTGTACAAGTTCAGTACAGAAGCTTAGCTAGGGTGTAATAATGTTGTGTTAGAAGGAATTTGAAATAACGCCAAAGATACGCCCAAAATTTATCGAGAACAAATGAACAGAAAATGTCGAAAGTCATGACAAATTCCTAACTGAATAAACTAAAGATCCACAGAGAATTAAAAAAAGAATTTGAGAAGATGAGCTGAAAGATCACAGCTGATTGATTGATTGATTGATTGATTGATTGATTGATTGACTGAGTACTTTATTTATGTAGATTACAATATATACTGGCTTATACACTTATAACATAGTTTACAATACAGCAAAATTATAGATGAATTTACATAATATAGACTGAGAAAATAATTATTGAACTGTATATGATATGAAAAAGTAATTTGTAATAGAATAACTATAGATAATTATATTGTTATGCATCTACATAAATTGGCGGAGCTTTGGACATATCAATGTCCATTCTTCGGAAAGAATATTAAAAATATCCTCCCCACTAACTCTCTACCAAACAGATAAGAGAGAGAGATAAGAGACAGAGAACGCTGAGAGAGAAATAAGAATGGACGAAAAAGTGAGAGAAAAGGAAACAACAAAGAAAGAGAAAAAACTCTTAATTCAAGAAGTTTCAAGCAGATAGAATAAGACATCACAGGCTGAGAAAGAAATTTCAAGCTACAGTCAGCATTTCTTATCAACATCAATATGCTTCCCATTCATCGAACGCTGACTATATTCACTGAATCTAAATCTATTGAGAGCAAAATGTGAATGAAGAGACACAACTAACTCTAAATAGAGTTCGCAACACGAGACGAGCGAGAAAGAATAGAGCAGATCATAATTAGAGGGAAAGAGAAGCTAAAAGAAGCTGACTAACTACGAAATAAAGCAAAAAAGAGAGAAAAAAATTAACGGACAAATGACGATGAGTTACTTACTGGGAAACATGGTTGTGAAGGAAGGAAGTTTCCTCTGAAAAAGGGAAAAAGGAGAAGGAAAGGGGAGGAAAAGGGAAAGAAATGGGAGAGAAAGGGAAAGAAAGGGGAGGGATATGGAAAGCAAGTGTAGAAAAAGGGAAATAAAGGGGATGAAAACGGAAAGAAAGGGGAGGAAAAGGGAAAGAAAGAGAGAAAAAGGGGAAAGAAAGCTTCTTGAAACGAATCTGGGTCATTGCTTGAATGAATGGACAAGAAATAGCCTTGGAAGTCTGTTTTCCCTATTCCATTTACAGTTATAGGGACTAAGGCAAGGATATAAATTTCCTACAACCGTTCAGAGAAACCGAATGATCTTTGTTCTAGCTTTCTAAAGTAACGATGCATTTCTTGCAACCTTGTTACATACAGATAAAACATTCAGATCTATTTATAAATCAGCATACAATAAAACAATCTTATAAGTTTCTGTATGAGTTTTCTCTGATATCAGGAAACACCAGGGAGCCCAGATTTTGATGAAGGGATGAAATGATTGTCCCATAAAAAAAGAACATTCAGTTTTGAAAGAGATGCATAGATCAAATAAATAGTTTCATAGTACAGTATTTGATCACAAATGGAAAATAAATCAACATTATAAAATAGTAGCCGGCAGGCTCGCTCCGCTCGCTTTATCCGTCCAGCCAGGGAGCTCCGTGCCCTGAACCACCGACATAATCATCCAGGGATGAGAACAGCAGACTCGCTCACATTCTTCGTCTGAGCTTGCTTCCTCTAAATAAACATTTTTAGGATCGAATCAATTACCAGTTGACTGAGACCAAGCAGAAAAACGACGAAAAACGTCGATTTTGGTCATAAAATGTAAATGTAAATTCCGTAAAATTTCTAAGTCCTTAACATTTCTAGAACCTAGAGAAGATCGAAGCAGTAAATGTGTAACAAATTCGAACATTTTCTCTCAATTAGTTATTGTAAACTCTGAGAAATCGCAGAAAAACGCTATGAAATCGGGCATATATGTGGTGTAAATTTAAAGTCTGAATTTCTAGATCCTAGCTGAGCTTCTGTACCAAATTTGAATTATTTTTTGCCAATTAGTTCTTGGAAAAGCTGAGAAAAAGCACGAGAACGCTGAAAAACGCAGATTTTGGGCGTATCTTTGGCATTTTTCTTCTTGTAATGTCAGTTTCGTAAATGACTTTATTCCTGAGCGACAAGAGCCTTAGGGGATAGAATCGCAAGAATTCGCGGATTTCACTTTTCAACAGCTGAAACTACGTTTATCAAGTACCTTACTTTTTCTGAACAAATATAGATATCCTATTATATTAAGCGAGCAATTTCTGTATCTATCTTTATATTTGGTTATTTATATACTATACTATTAAACAAGCAATTTCTGTTCATATGTTTAGATGTTTATAAGTTTCTATTTCACCGGATCTCGAAAACGGCTCTAACGATTTTCACGAAATTTGGAACATGGTAGGTTTATGATATGGAAATTCGATTGCACTAGGTCTCATCCCTGGGAAAACTCGCTGACTTCATCCTTGGAAAAACAGCTGAAACTTTCGACGTCTGTGGATAATAAAAAAGTGAATGAGACGCACTCTGTCTGTGGAAAATCGAAACATCTCATCCCAGAAATTCATAAGCTGACGTATGGCCAGCTGTAAAATATAAACACTATCATTTTAAAGAATTGTGTTCTGTTTATCAATAAATGAAAATAACGAGCAAAGCTCGGTGCCCCGATATTATTTATGATAATAAGTGAAGTTTAGCGCGTGTTCGTGGCGCTCAAGTCTGTACTTAGCTTTAGAAGGAGTCTCAGAAAAATCTCAGTATATTAAATCATAGAGAAAAGATAACAAAAGATTGAAGGGGAAATCAAAGATACCTATAGCTTATGCTATCTCTCCTCTAAGATTGAACTCAATCTTCAATGTCGATTTATTGAAGAAACATAAATTAATGAGAGTTGACAAATCTAAAACCTCACGTATATTACGCCGTAATCGAGTCTCACCCGGCATAACAAATATGCTTCCAGTAATAATTATAACAAAGACTCAATTATAATTCATTACTAAAGGTGCGTACAGATATACGCGCCGCAAACATGAGCAATTCACTTTTAATCAGCTGACTATATCTGTATTTTTACAGAAACGGAAAGATACAGATATAAAAAGCTTAGCATCAGCTGATTATAAGTGAATTGCTCATGTTCGCGGCGCGTAAATCTGTACGCACCTTAACAGGTAGCCCCCCGTGCTACGCAAATGTCTGATTTAAAACTTGACAAACTGAAAACTTGACCTACTGAGATCTTAAAGAATTCAAAATATGCTACAACCATCCTCGGAAATTGAGAATCTATATGCGAAATTTCAAGTCAATCAGTCTAGTAGTTCAGACGGATATTCGCGAATTTCCTATCCTGTTCGTGTAAAGCTAATTCTTTCCTTTATCATATTAAAGACTATCAGGTAACCCGTACTCCGCTAGGGTCTATTTTAAAACTTGATAAACTGAAAACTTGACGTAATGAAGAATTGAAAATAGTCCTATAACCATCCTCGGTAAATTATCAAGAATCTATATGAAAGATTTCAAGTTGATCAGTCCAGTAGTTCAGACGTGATGATGCGTCAAACATAATTTTCCTATCCCGTACGTGTATAAGCCAGCTCTTTCTATTATTATATTATATTTAAAAGTGCCGCCATTTACGCCATTACATTATTTCAGAGACATTACATTTATTCAATCATATTATTCATTATGTTGCCAGAGTGTGGCAACACTGTTTAAAAGTCAGCTGGGCGACGAGGAGTTTTTTGTCTTGTCTTGTAGAACAACCATACTCAACCAATAAATATACGAGCCTACTTAAATTCATACAAGTTTTCATATTTATTTATTTCATTTCCATGTAGGCTAAGTTATAACAAACTGAAATAATATAATAACTTTGATATAATTATATTATAGACTAGCCGTCAGGCTCGCTTCGCTCGCCATATCCGTCTAGCAGGGGGACTCCGCCCCCTGGACCCCCGACTGGATCATCCAAGAGTGAGATCAGCGGGCTCGCTTCGCTCGCTTGGATTTCTCAATTGAGCATGCTTCATTCTATCAGAAAGTCATAGTACTGAGAAAATGCAGAAAAGCTGAGAAAAACACTGATTTTGGGCGTATCTTTGATGAAATATCAAAGTCACCTCATCACAAAATTCTGATGAAAGAACTGAGAAAACGTAAAAATCCGCTAATTTTGGGCGTATCTTTGGCGTTATTTCAAATTCCTTCTGACACAACATTATTACACCCCAGCTGAGCTTCTGTAGTAAATTAGAACATTTTCTGTTCATTTGATCTCGATAAAGCTGAGAAAACGCTAAAAACGCTGGAAAAACGCCTGTAAAGGGCCAACTGAACATACCTACCGAATTTGAACGTTTTTGGTCCTGCAAAAAGCAAAAAAAAAAAACGCTAATTATGGGCGCATCTTTGACGTTATTGCAAATTCCTTCTAACACAACATTATTACACCCTAGCTGAGCTTCTGTACTAAATTTGAACATTGTCTGTTCATTTGATCTCGATAAAGCTGAGAAAACGCTAAAAAAACGCTGGAAAGCCGCAGATTTTGGGCGTATCTTTGACGTTATTGCAAATTCCTTCTAACACAACCTTATTACACCCTGTACTAAATTTGAACATTGTCTGTTCATTTGTTCTCGATAAAGCTGAGAAAACGCTAGAAAAACGCAGATTTTGGGCGTATCTTTGGATTTTTTTTCAAATCCGTTCTTAGTGCGGCTCTAAAGGGCCAACTGAACATACCTACCAAATTTGAACTTTTTGGTCCGGTAGATTTTTAGGTCTGCGAGTGAGTGAGTGAGTCAGTGAGTGAGTGCCATTTGCTTTTATATAATTATATAGATATAGATTATCACAAAGAAACTTTGGAAAATCCATAAACCTGCTTCCTAAATTTTGACAAAACCCGGTCGCGCCAGGCATATAGCACATTGCAAAGGTAGTTGGGGCATACCTTAGTTGATAGCGCGTAGTAAGCAGAGAAGTATCCCTTCTTCATCCTCTCTTACTCCTCCTCCTCCTCCTCCTCCTCTAACCCTCCCTCCACCTCATCCACCCCCTGATCAATAACGTGGCGCTGCCGAGGCCCACTCAGCTCTCTCTTCTGCTCCAACCGGGGTCAAAAAGGGGCACTCTAGCCCCAAAAAGGGCATGACCCCTGAAGCGGGTTCCGAAAATAGGGGTACACGGTACAATATGCACATGAGTATGGAGCCGATGCTATCGATAAACTAATGTTAAAGAGGGTCACATCATTAGAACGATAAAATGTGAAATTTGTGGTGCAGGTTTCGAAAATAAAGTTATAGGGTTTGTTGGCTGTATCATTGAGGAAAGATAGCATGGGAAGAGGAGATAGCAGAGTATAGGATTTTATTACTGTTTTGTTGGGGTGAGAGTTTATAAGAAAGGCACAGTATGAAAGACTACAAGCGTCACATAGCTTCACGAAAAAAGAACTACAAGGCAAAAGAGCTATTAGCTTGAGTTAACAGTTAAATTGTTAAATAGCATAACCTCAACCTTTGGACAATATTAACTTTTTATCAAAATTTTGGAGAGAAATAGTACGAGCTCAGCCTACTTTTTCCTTAAAATGTCATAATTATATTATGATTGTAGTATTTTGTACAATAAATTAATGAAAATAAATAAATAAATTTCTAGTAATAGTTCTGTGAACAGTAGACCTCACGTAGTATTCTCATCCACAAGTACCTGATTGAAACTATAGACCTTATGGAAATACAGGAACGGACTGGCTTCTCCACACATCAGTGTAATCACTTATCAGCTGATTTGTGAATAATTCTCTAGTCTGATTTGTACTCTAATATTGGCGTATGAAGGAGGCTCCATTTTCCTTTTATATTATCCTTGAAATGCAAAATTTCCAAAAACCTTGTATATATATCAGTGAAATTTATATTAGGGTGCGTACCTACAGACTTATGCATCACGAACACGAGCATTTCACTTTTCATCATCTGATGCTATTCTCATTATATCTGTATTTGTACAGAAACAGGAAGATATAGATGGCTTTATCTCCATAGTCTCGAATCAAACTGAACCATATTAAGGTATGCTGATAAATCAGTGATGAAGAGAACTTAATCCTCATTAAAATAAAATGACGTTAACGAGATTGAAACGTGAAATTGGGCTGGAACATTAAGTGGTAAACGAAATTTTGGATAGATACCTAATGTGAATATTGTGATCTATCCATGTCAGATAATGAATATCTTTCTACTTGATAGGCAGTAGTTTTTATCATCTCATATAATAATTATATTCATTGTCAACCCACCACAATTCACTTGAATCTAGACTAGTAGTTCTATGAACAGTAGACCTCACGCAGTATTCTCATCCACAAGTACCTGATTGAAACTATAGACCTTATGGAAATACAGCAATGGACTTGGCTTCTCCACACATCTGTGTAATCACTTGTCAGCTGATTTATGATGAATAATTCTATAATCTGATTTTTAATCTAATATTGGCGTATGAAGGAGGCTCCTTTTTCCTTTTATATTATCCTTGAAATGCAAAATTTCCAAAAACTTTGTAAATACGTCGACGCGCAATTTAAAAAGGAACATACCTGTCAAATTTCATGAAAAATCTATTACCGCGTTTCGCCGTAAATGCGCAACATATAACATTTAAACATTAAGGGCCGTTTGAACAGTGAAAGCTTAACTGAATTTAATCAGCTGGTGGCTTAAACTAAATATGAACCACATTATAACAAACGAGACTTGATACGGATTTAATCCAGTTTAAAATGAAATTTAGTTTAAACTGTCACTGTGCAAACGACCCTAAGAGAAATGTCAAACCGTCGACTTGAATCTTAGACCTCACTTCGCTCGGTCAAAAATGTTAAGTTGTATGTACTTGAACAAATTTTTCGTAGATTGGTATACTTAGACACATGAATAAGATAAGAGAATTAGAAATATTCTCATAAGAATCCTAAAAGTGATAATAATATGTTTACCGTAATATAGTTATGTGAGCATTGAAACAGAATTCCTGTATCCCCACTCCCACGGAGTGATCCGTAGTCTAGTGGATAGAGAGCTTGCGTAGCAGCATAGATATCCCGGGTTCGAACCCTCTCACATACAAAAGTTTTTTAACCAGATCACTCCCGTGTTATCGGATGGGCACGTTAAACTGTCGGTCCCGGCTGAAGTATGACAGTCGTAAGGCCCATTGACGGCTCAAATTATATATTCAGGCGGTGGGACCTTCCCGCAAGGGTCTCCCCACCAACAAAAGCCATACGAATTTACTATTTGCTGTTGGCATGACGATAAATCGCTGCTCTCTCATTGGTTAACTTGTGGTAGGCTGAATTTCCCGTAACCTAATTCCTATTGGCTGTTGAAATGAAGACGAAATGGCTGCTCTTTCGTCAGTTATAGCTCATGATGGACTGCATTTTCTGTTACTCTGTGGCGTTGATGTTATTAATAAGGAACACCATATTATGTGGATATATGCAAATATCTATAGTAAAGACAGTTTGAAACCATAAAACATTGAAACCATTTTTAAACATTTATGCTCGATATTCTGTCCTCAATAGTTAATACTACCTCAATTTCAAATGCTAATATCTATAGTAAAGACAGTTTGAAACCATAAAACATTGAAATCATTTTTAACATTTATGCTCGATATTCTGTCCTCAATAGTCAGTACTACCTCAATTTCAATTCCAAACTGTAGCACATCATTTCCGATATTGAAACAAGCCCAATTTAATTTTGTAGCAAATATTTCGATACTGCAGCAAGCAAAATATGCAATAGTACAGCACTGTTCGATACTCAATACTACCCCAAATTCAACTGCAATAGCACATTTTCAATATTTGAGCAAGTCAATATTCTATAGAATGAAGGAAAGAATTGGCTTGTACACATACGGGATACAAAATTCACGAATGACGCAGCATCACGTCTGAACTACTCAACTGATTAACTTGAAATTTTGTATATATTTTTTAATTTACCTAGGATGGTTATAGGCCTATTTTAAATTCTTTAAACTCAAGTTTTCAGTTTGTCAAGTTTTCAAATAGATCCTTGCAGAGCACGTTTACTTGCTAGTTGATATATCACAGTATACATACAGTATGGAAACTTGGCTAGTACCCTGACGCTAAAATCCGACATCTTGTTAGGAAGCGCCGCATTGTAATAGTATGATGGTAGGTTCGGATCACCTCAATGATCCGGATCAATTGATCTCGT
>NC_052514.1:3164563-3187539 GCF_014356525.2 Nilaparvata lugens | reverse complement strand
TAATCTAATTTAATAAGGCAGAGAATCAGCAACGCTGTTCTTCTATCTTTATTCACTGCCATTATAACATGAACCTCACTATACATTCATTTTATTATGACAAATGCGTACTGAGTTGCTATTCTATTTTTTGCTGAGGGTGATGCCCTCATGAGCTCTAGGCTAGTGCGTGGGTAATGAAGCGGATGATGAGATATGAATGGACCTACAGTTTTAGGTGGTTTCCGAACCACAGGTAAGCGATTTACAACTCATGAATCATGATCAGTGAAGTTGGCTCAAGCGGCCTCTCTTCCAACGAGGGTAGTAGGCGTATTTTTGCCTGTAAAGGTAGGCGCACACAGATCCTCATCGGACTGATTGATTGATTGATTGAGTACTTTATTTATGTAGATTACAATATATACTGGCTTATACACTTGTATACAATAGCTTACAATACAGCAAAGTTATAGATGAATTTACATAAAATAGACTAAGAAAATAACTATTGGACTGTATATTATATGAAAAAGCAATTTGTAATATAATAACTATAGATAATAATCATATTGTTATGCATCTACATAAATTGGCGGAGCTTTGGACATATCAATGTCCATTCTTTGGAAGAATATTAAAAATATCCTCCCCACTAACTCTCTACCAAACTGACGGATCGGATGATTAGATTTGATGCATTGTTTTCAATTCGAGCGCGCATACCTATCCGCATCGTATAGGTATGCGCACTTCAATTGAAAACAATGCATCAAATCTAATCGTCCGATGACGATCTGTGTTCGCCTACCTTTAATACGCCTATTTTCACAAATATTCATTACCTATTCTTATCAATAAAGTCATCTATTGTTGGACAGCAATATTTCCTAAATCATGAATGAGAAAGATGAATAAGCAAACAATTCTTAGTTAATAATTAATTGCTACTATAAATATATAAGGTATCCGCTGTCAGAAACCGATATAACTCTAAATATGTAGGTTAGAGTGGAGTAAAAAAGTACAATTAAATGTAATGAACTACTGGGAGTTCCTCAGATCTCAAAGTGTCTAGCATAAATATTCAATTTGACTAACATTTCCTAAAAGGTTCTGTTTAATTATGTTTAAGGGCCGTTTACACAGTGACAGATTAAACTAAATTTCATTTTAAACTGGATTAAATCCGTATCAAGTCTAGTTTCTTGACCGAGCGAAGTGAGGTCTAGGATTCAAGTCGACTGTTTGGCATTTCTCTTAATGTTTATATGTTGCGCATTTACGGCGAAACGAGGTAATATATTTTCATGAAATTTGACAGATATGTTCCTTTTTTAATTGCGCGTCGACGTATATACAAGGTTTTTGGAAATTTTTCATTTCAAGGATAATATAAAAGGAAAAAGGAGCCTCCTTCATACGTCAATATTACTGTAAAAATCAGACTATAGAATTATTCATCATAAATCAGCTGACAAGTGATTGCACAGATGTGTGGAGACGCCAGTCTATTGCTGTATTTCCACAATGTCTATAGTTCCAATCAGGTACTAGTGGATGAGAATACTGCGTGAGGTCTACTGTTCACAGAACTACTAGTTATAATGTGTTTCATTTGAGTTTAAGCCACCAGTTGTTTAGATCGAGTTTAAACTTTGACTGTGCAAACGGCCCTTAAAGGTGAAAGGAAAGTTTAGGTTCTGGCTTTAAATGGTTTTTAGTTAATATTAGAAATTTTTCGATAATTTTATAGGCTATAATAAACACAAATTTTAAAAGCAGAAATACTTTCACATTTGTAATACCAGACAATATTAATGACACACGAATTATTGAGTGTGGGTGAAATTTGAAGTTCTCATTGTAAAACCATATGACATCAAATTACAAAAGTAATAAAGCATTGAGGTAAATTGCACAAAAATCCTATTGATATTGAATTCTCTTTAGATTCCTTTATTGAATCTGAATGTAGTTCCGGGAGATGACAACATTTTACAGCTGTTAATTTGATTGGATCTTTGTGCAAATTGCTGTAGAAATGAATGAATCAATAGACGCTTTTTATGTAGTTGAGAACTTCTCAACTACATAAAAAGCGTCTATGATTCATCATTCATTTACAGCAATTGCACAAAGATCCAATCAATTTAACAGCTGTAAAATGTTGTCATCTCCCGGAACTACATTCAGATTCAATAAAGGAATCTAAAGAGAATTCAATATCAATAGGATTTTTGTGCAATTTACCTTCAATGCTTTATTACTTTTGTAATTTGATGTCATATTGGTTTTTACAATGAGAACTTCAAATTTCACCCACACTCAATAATTCGTGTGTCATTAATATTGTCTGGTATTACAAATGTGAAAGTATTTCTGCTTTTTAAAATTTGTGTTTATTATAGCCTATAAAATTATCGAAAAATTTCTAATATTAACTAAAAACCATTTAAAAGCCAGAACCTAAACTTTCCTTTCACCTTTAAGGGCCGTTTGCACAGTCAAAGTTTAAACTCGATCTAAACAACTGGTGGCTTAAACTCAAAATGAAACACATTATAACTAGTAGTTCTGTGAACAGTAGACCTCACGCAGTATTCTCATCCACTAGTACCTGATTGGAACTATAGACCTTGTGGAAATACAGCAATAGACTGGCGTCTCCACACATCTGTGCAATCACTTGTCAGCTGATTTATGATGAATAATTCTATAGTCTGATTTTTACAGTAATATTGACGTATGAAGGAGGCTCCTTTTTCCTTTTATATTATCCTTGAAATGAAAAATTTCCAAAAACTTGTATATACGTCGACGCGCAATAAAAAAGGAACATATCTGTCAAATTTCATGAAATATATTACCTCGTTTCGCCGTAAATGCGCAACATATAAACATTAAGAGAAATGCCAAACAGTCGACTTGAATCCTAGACCTCACTTCGCTCGGTCAAGAAACTAGACTTGATACGGATTTAATCCAGTTTAAAATGAAATTTAGTTTAATCTGTCACTGTGTAAACGGCCCTTAAACATAATTAAACAGAACCTTTTAGGAAATGTTAGTCAAATTGAATATTTATGCTAGACACTTTGAGATCTGAGGAACTCCCAGTAGTTCATTACATTTAATTGTACTTTTTTACTCCACTCTAACCTACATAATTTAGAGTTATATCGGTTTCTGACAGCGGATACCTTATATTATTTATAGTAGCAATTAATTATTAACTAAGAATTGTTTGCTTATTCATCTTTCTCATTCATGATTTAGGAAAATATTGCTGTCCAACAATAGATGACTTTATTGATAAGAATAGGTAATGAATATTTGTGGAAATAGGCGTATTAAAGGTAGGTGAACACAGATCGTCATCGGACGATTAGATTTGATGCATTGTTTTCAATTGAAGTGCGCATACCTATACGATGCGGATAGGTATGCGCGCTCGAATTGAAAACAATGCATCAAATCTAATCATCCGATCCGTCAGTTTGGTAGAGAGTTAGTGGGGAGGATATTTTTAATATTCTTCCAAAGAATGGACATTGATATGTCCAAAGCTCCGCCAATTTATGTAGATGCATAACAATATGATTATTATCTATAGTTATTATATTACAAATTGCTTTTTCATATAATATACAGTCCAATAGTTATTTTCTTAGTCTATTTTATGTAAATTCATCTATAACTTTGCTGTATTGTAAGCTATTGTATACAAGTGTATAAGCCAGTATATATTGTAATCTACATAAATAAAGTACTCAATCAATCAATCAATCAGTCCGATGAGGATCTGTGTGCGCCTACCTTTACAGGCAAAAATACGCCTACTACCCTCGTTGGAAGAGAGGCCGCTTGAGCCAACTTCACTGATCATGATTCATGAGTTGTAAAATCGCTTACCTGTGGTTCGGAAACCACCTAAAACTGTAGGTCCATTCATATCTCATCATCCGCTTCATTACCCACGCACTAGCCTAGAGCTCATGAGGGCATCACCCTCAGCAAAAAATAGAATAGCAACTCAGTACGCATTTGTCATAATAAAATGAATGTATAGTGAGGTTCATGTTATAATGGCAGTGAATAAAGATAGAAGAACAGCGTTGCTGATTCTCTGCCTTATTAAATTATAGATTATTTCTACATTGTCAAAAACAGATTTGGCATCGTTGCGGAGCTAGAAAAGGATAGTACTACCTGCTTTGTTGAATAATAGACAAGGATAGCAATATCAAAGTTAATCAAATACTGTCATTATAACATGGATCTCACTATAGAAATACTGAAACTATGGAGAAATGAGAAATAAATAATGAATGAATTTATTAAAAAGGAAAATACGAGAATACAAATAACAACTTTGAATACAATCTATTATCTAAAATGGGTTAATTATGAACTGAAATGGGTTAATAATGAAGAGGCTTCACGAAACTGATGTTTATTTAAAACATAAATGAATAGGAATGAAGGAAATACAACAAATACATAGAAAACAAAAATACTTCAACACAACGAATACAACAAAAAATACTTCAACACAACGAATGCAACAAAAATACTTCAACACAACGAATACAACAAAAATACTTCAACACAACGAATACAACAAAAAATACTTCAACACAACGAATACAAAAAAATACTTCAACACAACGAATACAACAAAAAAATACTTCAACACAACGAATGCAACAAAAAATACTTCAACACAACGAATACAACAAAAAATACTTCAACACAACGAATACAACAAAAAATACTTCAACACAAAGAATACAACAAATACTTCAATTTTACAAAAATACAACAAGCACAAGAAATAAATAAAAAAACCTACATAAATAATGACTTTAGCTTATGACTATGATCTGAGAATGTTTCAAGCCTACATAATATCTAACATTTGTGAAGATCAAAAAATCACATCGCTACATACAATAATTACAAAAATGATTTAATACACAATAATCTGTTTCTTCCTGGTTTCCACAAATAAAATGATAAGAACATTTTTGCATTTTCTTTTTATTTAATATTGTATACTAATAATGGAGTTTGGACTATTTGAATAAAATGATAAGAACATTTATGCATTTTCTTTTTATTTAATATTGTATACTAATAATGGAGTTTGGACTATTTGAAAAAAAAGCTAGCTAATTCAGTAATGTTATTTAATATTTTCAGTTTAGCAAAGATGTTCATTCTTTCTACATATTATTTTGTATTATTGTATAGTGTTGGGAACCAATAAAGGCATTATTATTATTATTATTATTATTAATCTGTTTCTTCCAATTACATCTTTATCTATGACATTAATTTCAGAAGATTAACTACAAAGATACGACACATTAAACAATATACTTATCTAAATTACTCTACAAGAAAATTTACTGAAATTGAATTTACTTGAAAAATATCAACAATAAAACTCTTCAACTAACGGAAAATCACCAGAATAGACAAACGACAAAATCTGCCAAGTTGAAAAAACAAACAATCAACTCTTCAACTGTTATACGTCAACGGCGAGAAAAAATAAAACACTTGAAATTTTCATCTTCTGATGTTTAGATCTTATTCCAATAGAGGCGTGATCAGTGAAAATAGATTGGAATTTAAATGGAAGACACATATGCCAACTTCTTACAGTGTTAATCAATTGGAACTTTCAGCATTAATTGAATGAATAGCATTGATGTAATTTATTAGGAATTCTGACAGTTTTAAGTGAATTTCACCATTGATACCTGAACTATGCCAAGGTTAATCGACTATTGTTGTTACAGTACAGTAGCAACCGTTGTAACAAGATTCTAAAAGAGTTCTCACACTAAACTGCATTTTTAACACGTAGAATCTGGTAGATTTTATTCATAAGAGAAACAAATATAATGTTCTTCTATAATAGATTAAATAAATCATTTAAAGTTGAAAATTCGTCTATCATAGAATTCAGACTCTCTTTCTTTTTGGTAGAGAGTTAGTGGGGAGGATATTTTTAATATTCTTTCCGAAGAATGGACATTGATATGTCCAAAGCTCCGCCAATTTATGTAGATGCATAACAATATAATTATCTATAGTTATTATATATTACAAATTACTTTTTCATATCATATACAGTTCAATAATTATTTTCTTAGTCTATATTATGTAAATTCATCTATAATTTTGCTGTATTGTAAGCTATTGTATATAAGTGTATAAGCCAGTATATATTGTAATCTACATAAATAAAGTACTCAATCAATCATATTGAATCTACAGGATGTAATTTATACTCTATCACATCCAGGACAATTTATGTTGTTTATGTATGATTATGAAAAATTCTAGTACCCTTATATTAATTTATTTCAAACACGACTAGTTTCCGGTATTATCGAATGCCAAAATGAATCATTAATTCTTCAATGTTGTTTTCCATCACGAACTGCTTATTATTAAATCAAATCACTTTTTGCTATCAGAAAAAACGACTAGCAGTCATATATTTTACAATAAATGAATAAATCACTTACTGGACAACGAGATCTTTCGGCAGTTCCGCCATCTTCTTGGTTGTACTCATAGACAAGTAGAAGGATAGGATAGGATCGTAATTTATATTTGTTTACTGCAAATTAATGATTCAATCACTTTTTGCTTTTGGAAATTAAGGATCCTATCCTTCTACTTGTCTATGAGTACAACCAAGAAGATGGCGGAACTGCCGAAAGATCTCGTTGTCCAGTAAGTGATTTATTCATTCATTGTAAAGTATTTGACTGCTAGTCGTTTTTTCCAAAAGCAAAAAGTGATTGAATCATTAATTTGCAGTAAACAAATATAAATTACTTAGCCTAAAAAAATCTTTTGATTTAATTTCATACATAGAGTGTAGGCCTATACAATAATATTCCTATAAAATTTTTAGAAGAAATTAATGAAATCTCATATTTTTGTCAAATGTAGAGAAATAAAATTCATGCTTCCATTAATAATATGAAAACTAGATCAATTAACACATAAATGTTTGTTATAATTCCATTCTGTTTTGTTGTAATTAATGGTTTCAATGCAATTGAATTCCATTAAACTCAATTTCATTGCTAATTTACGTAAGTAGCATAACCTTTAGACTGTGTATTCCAAATTAAGGTTTGAAGCAGTTTTGGGCAAATGCCTGTTGTTTTTACCTGAATTGTATTTGCATATGAATAAATAAATAAATAAATTTATCAATTCTCAAGTTCATATGTAATGTGCTTGCATAATCATACATTTAATTATAAATCTTAATGGATGAGAGATTGAGTTTATGCAAATTATTTCATTATAGGCCTAAGTTTTTTTTTTAATTTTTAAATTAGAGTTGCTGGTTGAGAGTCAATTATTATCGATTGAACTTATCAATATATGCAAAGAATAAAAGAAGGCCTCAAATTTCAGAATTTTAGAAGAAAACATTTGTAGAGTTTTGAGTGAAATATTGTTGTTTTTAATCAGTTTTTAAATATCAAAATACAAAATTTTTAGTTTTGTCATTAGTTTTGAAGTGGAAATTGGACTTTTTGAAGTGAAAGTGAAATCTTAACCTTATTATTTTTGAAACTTTTATTTGTTAAAATTTGGGAGAAGACAGTTTTGGGCTATGCCTGTTGTCTTCTCCCAATCATATTATATTTATTATAATTATGATCTGTAATTGCCAATGAAATAAATAAATAAATATATTTCTTCAACTCAACAGAACAAGATCAGATAAAAGTACAAACCAGTTAGAAGGTTAACCTAACAAGCCAAAATTCTAGCGAAAATGATATGAAATTATTATTATATTACAATAATTATGTTATGAATATTGGCAACTCTGTGATCCTATCATTTCCACTAACTTTATAACCTCAATCTTACTATAGAAACACAACCATACGAACATCAATACCCTCCCAATCATCTTTGATTCTAGAATCAGTTGTGATAAAAATTATGCTTTGAAGACCAACCCAACAAACTTTCGATAGGGGAGGACACTATTGATTGACCATGCCGCATCAAAGCACTAAATCCACTTGGCGTTCCGTTCACAAGTTGATTGCCAAAGACAAACTAGCTAATTGATGAGGCAAATAAGAAAATAGGGGCCGTCTCTTTGAAAAGAGAGAGAGAGAGATACACTTCAAACGGTCAGTATTCCTCATAAGAATCATTAATGCTTCCCATTAGAGAGATTTACTAATCATAGATGCTGATAGTTCAGAGTGAAACTCACTGATGGGTAGAATTGATGTTTTCTATAAGAAATGCTGACCGTTCAAAGTGAGTATAACTTCAGCCGAAGGATCAAAAGTATTTTTTGACCGAGCGAAGTGAGGTCTAAGATTCAAGTCGACGGTTTGGCATTTCTCTTAATGTTTAAATGTTAACATGTTGCGCATTTACGGCGAAACGCGGTAATAGATTTTCATGAAATTTGACAGCGTATGTTCCTTTTTTAATTGCCTTTCGAAGTATATACAAGATTTTTGGAAATTTTGCATTTCAAGGATAATATAAAAGGAAAAATGAGCCTCCTTCATACGCCAATATTACAGTAAAAATCAGACTATAGAATTATTCATCATAAATCATCTGACAAGTGATTACACAGATGTGTGGAGAAGCTAGTCTATTGCTGTATTTCCATAAGGTCTATAGTTTCAATCAGGTACTTGTGGATGAGAATACTGCATGAGGTCTACTGTTCACAGAGCTACTAGTATTGTAGCTTTGTATAGTGACTGGTAGCCTACCATTGACAAGTCAGCTGTGACATTACTTTGATGTAATTTAATTCACATTTCTAAAAGTGCATTTTCGTTTGTGCGTAAACTTCTGCAGTCAAGCAGACGACAAGCATTGTTGACATTCAAATTATCCAAATTTCAAGTGTGCTAAAACAGCTGATCAAATACATGTTCATTATTTGTGTTTATCATTCAAGAATCATAACATTTCTAATCATATCAACATATTGCCATTTAAAAGTATATAAGCTCAACCTTCCCTATTAAAACATAATTGAACATAATCTTTTAGGTTGTGATGGTGGTTGACCACGACAGGGTGAGGATCTCAGATTGGGTAGATTTCAATTTGTCTACATAACCTAAAAGATTATGTTCAATTATGTTTTAATGGGGCAGGTTGAGCTTATACTTTTTTATTCATTTTCAAGTGGCAATATGTTGATATTATTAGAAATGTTCAATTCTTTAATAATAAAGAAAAATAATGAAAAGTTATTGGATCAGCTGATTTAGCACACTTGAAATTTGGACAATATGAATGTCAACACTGCTTGCCGTCTTCGACTGCGGAAATTTACGCATAAACGAAAATGCACCTTTAAGAAGAATGACTGACGGATATTTCAAAAAATGTGCGCAATTCAATAAATTCATGGAATATCAAAGAAGTTATTGAAATAACTATTGACTAAACTATTTTTTCGTGCCACCGAAATGTTCTAGAATTATCAAATCTTATCTAAAACTAAATGCAACCGGCTTCAGCTTTATATATTCAATGGTTATTGAGATATTTCAATAAAATGTGCACACTTCAGTACATTCATGACTATCTAAGTAATTATTGAAATAACTATTAGCTAAAAAATTTTTTGGTGGCACCGATATGTTTCAAAATGGTTAAATCTTATCTGAAATTGAATTTGGTGTCTAACGCAACCGGTCTCAGCTTTACATTTTCAATGGTTATAGAGATATTTCAAAAAATGTGCACGATTCAGTACTTTCTAAGGAATATCTCATATTTTTTTTGGTGGCAATCGATAATTTTCTAAAATGGTCAAATCTTTCTTAAAATTTTATTTGGAGTTCAATGGAACCAAAACGATTTCTCGTTTGGGCTCTATTGACCTAATAATATATGTATCCATTTAAAAATATCCAATACCGAGCTTCAATCGTTATTTTTATTTATTGATAAACAGAACACAATTCTCTAAAATGATCGTGTTTATATTTCACAGCTGGCTATATGTCATCTTATGAATTTCGGGGATGCGATATTTTGATTTTTCACATACTCACTCGCTCACTCACTTTTTTACTATACACAGCTGTTTCAGCCAAGGATGAATATTATCCTTTTAATGTCGTTCAGCGAGTTTTCTCAAGGATGAGACCTAGTGTAATCGAATCTTTATATCATAAACCTACTATGTTCCAAATTTCGTGAAAATCGTTGGAGCCGTTTTCGAGATCCGTTAAACATAAATAACCAGATATATAAATACAGAAATTGCTCGCTTAATAAAATAGGATTGACCTTATCACTAAGATTAATTCTGCCTCAAGAAAAATATAAACAATTCAAATGTTGAAGAAAAAATCTCATTCTTGACACGCTATTAATAAAAAAGTTAAATCAACTTGGTTACCGGTAATTCATCTATTGACGCTAAACTAGATAATATAGTGTAATAATAATTTGTTTCATCTTTCTGATCAACCGAGATACAAAATTTTTAGTATAATGTATATTTGGACTGTAAATTTTTGTGATCTTTATAAAAGTGTTTTCATAACCTCATTTGGACTATTTTTATCAAAATTAGGGAGAGGAACAGTTTTGGGTTTATCCTGTTGATTCTCTCCCAATCATTAATTTGATAATGTGATTAAGGAATGTAATATGATAAACTATAGTTGAATAAATCCTATTTGGAATACGACGAATTGAATACATTTGAACACAGAAAATAATCACAAATATCTCATAACTCTACATGACTCATATCTCATAACTCTATTACAATGCAGTAATAAAACCAGTGATCGATCAATTATTTTTGACATTTTCATTAACATTCTAAATTGACGATTATTTTCTATGTTGCTGAGGCTATAAAATATTGTCATACACAATGATAAGTCGAGAGAATCATAGAGAAAAGATAGCATAATATTATTGTACCGTATTTTATCTATGACAGAACTCTAGATGCAGTCAAAATAACCCGTACACTACCGGTGAAATGCATGTTAGTACTACCACACAGCTGTGTCAACGGATAACGACAGAGCTGATAACCTCTTAACAAATTTATTGAAGCTAGAAGCATGCATCAATGACCTATAAATGGTTCATGTTTACATCTACAGTGCAGCGTAATTCAAAATCATGTAAACAAACCGCGTACAATCAAGGTTTCAAGTGAATAACAATTATTCTTGGATGAATCAAGTTATCGTACATGGAAATAACCATGACATCATCGGTAAAACAATTCCTGGAATCGGACACTCCTATCTTTTAAAATATATTGGTAATTTTCAACAGTTACGGTAAGTGACAGCTTGGATTGTTATCAAATATTGTTGGATAAGTATTTTTGAAACATGGATAGCGTGGAGATATTAGTATTTGACGCATATTTTAGTGAACACTACAGTTCAAACTTGCAGGATTCAACATGAGACTGTCATCGTCTCACACAGCCGGTTACAAAAAACTTGTTAGATTCTGAACTACTGTACAACATAACCTAATTGTTAGAGATTGTAGGTGAAATTTGTGAGTGCACTTACTTCATGACATTTTCCAGTTCCCACAAAATAGCTTAAACTAAAAACACGATTCAAATCGACCGTAAGAAGCACCTTAGAACGAGACACTACACTACCCACGGCCATGTTTCCATACTAAACTGCTAAAATCCAGCGTACCCTGGCAAATCGTCGGCGAGATATCGATGTCGGCTGCGGTCGATAGTCGATGCGGCGGTTAGGTCGACTGGCGCAGTCGACATATCGAAATCGAGCGATCAGCTGGAAGAAAATAATAATCGTTATAACATAACCTAAAAATCTGACAAAATTGATCTTTTCAACAGTTTATTTTAATTTACGAGCATGAAATGGTTTGAAAATAAGTACCTTACAATATAATTTACATTCATTCAACTAACTGACAATTTTAATAATGTAATTTTAAGCTTGAATAACCTTGGTATAACCTTTCTTTATTCTACTTTGCTAACTTCGTGACAGTTTTTATTCATTTGACAACATTTTAGCAATTGAAAGCTATCATTATAAAAAATTAAAAGGATGCATTAATTTCTAAATTAGGCAAATAAATACTTCATTACATAACCTGCAAATAAGTTAATCAAGATTAATATTGGGTGTGCAAGAAAAGCTGCGTTTACACCAATGTTATTAACAAAAGGATTATTTTTCCGTTCTTATAGATTAAACGGAACTTGACAAACACATATGCTCATCATGTGTATGATGAGTTATAATATGTTCGATCTAATAGAATCTATAAGGAAGGAAAAATAAACATTTTGTTAATAACTTCGGTGAAAACGCGGCTTCTGCTTTCTAGTCTGCAACTGTTACCTGTAGTAAAGCTGCGTTTACACCAAAGTTGTTAACAAAATGTTTATTTCTCCTTCCTTATAGATTCTATTATATTAAACATAACTTATCATATTTATGAGCGGCATATGTGCATGATAAGTTATGTTCAATCTAATAGAATCTATAAGGACGGAAAAATAAACATTTTGTTAATAACTTAGGTGTAAACGCAACTTAACCGTCATCCTGATTGATTGTAGACTAGAGTAAAATAACCTTTTTGATAAATAGAATAACTTATTTATACTTGAACTTTATCAAAGAACTAATATTAAGTCACAGAATTGAATATAAAAAATGAAAAGGAAGCATCAAAGTAAAAATTTTCTCTATAAAAGGCAAGTACTGATACAAGAGTCAGTTTTTAGGCCTACCCATAAATTATAACAAAAATGATTAAACTTGTTTCTTCAGAAATAATTACAGAAATTTAGAGATTTGAGAATTTAATTTAAACATGTTGGAGTTAGTAAAATAATGACTTTTGTCTGATTGCATTCAAGTTGCAGCTTAATAACGGTTTCTATTTTTCAGATGGAATTAGCACCCAAACGAAAACCGATTACAAATTTATTAATGGGCCAAGAATCGATTAAATTCATGTTTAAGTATTTCCAAACAAACTTGAAGACAAACCATGGATTTCTCCGTTGTGAATACTGCACTTTCAAAACTGATGAGTTGAGCGTGAAGGTAAACTAATTAACAATCTAAGGCCCGGTTGCACAAAAGCCGGTTAAATCTTAACCGTGATTAAGTTCACGAGAACCAATCAAAAGCCTTTTTGATAAGACGGCTTCTCTGATTAGTTCTCGTGTAATTAATCACGATTAAAATTTAACCGGCTTGTGCAACCGGCACTTAAGCTGCGTTTACACCAAAGTTATTAACAAAATGTTAATAACTTAGTCCTTATAGATTGTATTAGGTTGAGCGGAGCTTGACAAACACATATGTTCATCATGTGTATTATAAGATATGTTTAATCTAATAGAATCTTTAAAGATTGAGGCCCAGTTGTACAAAAGCCGGTTAAATTTTAACCGTGATTAATTCCAAGAGAACCAATCAGAGAAGGTCTTTGTGATAAGACGGCTTCTCTTATTGGTTCTCGTGGAATTAATCACGATTAAAATTTAAGCGGCTTTTGTGCAACCGGCACAAAGCTACTAACATTTTGTTAATAACTTTGGTGTAAACACATCTTAAGAGTGTGATCACATTGTATGCGTAGGCCTATATGTGCAAGTGAACGTCGAATCATGCATGAGCCGAGAAATTAAAATTTGAAAAGTGTCATTGAAACACGTGGTGACTTGAATGAAGCTGCTCACACTAAACGCAATCAGCAAGTGCAAGCGTTCAGTGTGTGTGTTAGCCCAGGGACACACGACACGGCAAAACTGCCGGACCGGCTGTTTCACCGGATCCGGCGCCGGTTGAATACCAGAACACACTGCAACTGCCGTTCGACGGTCGCCGGACACGCCAGCAATAATAACAGAATATTTCTAATGTACTTAGAGGTTTTCAGTCGCATGTATGCAATGGTAGATCTCAAAAATTATGGTATTATGGTACTGTCAGGAGCTAAGAAATTGGCTGTGCTATGTTTGCTCCATCACAGGAGAAAGAGGAAATGATGAAACTTTGACGGATTTCTTATATAAATTTTCCAAATGGCGGCTATTTAGAAACTTGAAAAGTCAAATTTCCAAAACAAGTACATTCCACTATAAAATTCAATGATTTATGTTGAATGTTACAGATCATACAGGGTGTTTATGAACTCCCTACCAAATACTCTAGGGCATTGTTCCTGGGTAAGAAACATATCAAAATATCATATTTAAATTACCTACTGTACTCATGCATGTGATCATAAATTGAATATTCATTTTAAAACTAATGTTCATTATAAAGGATATCATTTCGTTATTATATCTAATGAAATAAATGTATGTATCTTGGTTTAAGTGCAGTAGCATATACTTATATTTATTTTTTGTAAAGCTTTTTTGTATTTTGTTTTTGGCAAATAAAATTCATTCATTCATTCAAAAAAAATTCATTCAAAAAATTGTCCGGAACTCTTCAGTTACTCACACAGCGGACATTTTGCTTTTTTCACTTATTTTAATTTTTTTTTTTTGAAATAATAGTTGAACATACGAAATTGAAACTTTGCACAATCAAACAACTAGACACAGCTACCAAAAAAAAAAGATAATTTTTTTAATTCATAAAACAAACTGAAGACTTCTGGACAATTTAAATATGATATTTAGATATGTTTCTTACCCAGGAACAATGCCCTAGAGTATTTGGTAGGGAGTTCATAAACACCCTGTATAATGAACATAACATACATAAACATATAATAATTGTAACACCCAATTTTTGAGATCTTACAATAAATAAATGAGGGAGGCTGATATAATTTAACTGCAAGTGGTAGATGTAGTGGCAGGGCCAGCCGGCTGTTTTGCCGAACCGTGTGTTCATCTCCATAATAATTGAACATTTTAAACGAGAATGAACAGTTCGAGAATGAACATCAATAAACCTGTATCAGCTACCGTCTATAGAAGGCATTGACAAGACAGAGGTATGTACAATGCCCTCCAACCTGATGGCCGGGGAAACAGCCGGCTCGGCGAAGTAGAGAATGTCCGGCTCCTCCGCCGGCTGATTTTCTCGCCGGGTCTGGTTTTTCGCCGGCCGGCGAAGTGTATCCTTCTCCATGCCTTCCTGTGTATTTTGCACTTCACCCAGCAAAAAAAAAAACCGGCCGACAAAAAACCGTTCGTGTGTCCCCGGCCTTACCATTGACCTTTCCAGATTTTGTTTCTCATTTACAAGCTAAGTCATGCGTAACCAAGCTTGCACTTGCACATTATATCCATTCAATGTGGTCAGACCCTAATTCAAAAAATCTGGTGTGGCGCACTCACACAACTTTCCTTGCCGTTATGAAAATTGATCACTGACGTAGTGTTCCCGCGCATCTCAAGTCTACTATTCAAATATTTGAGCCAGCTGGTGACAGGGCAATAACGCTGGAGACACACATGAGGTCTGCTATCTCTTCATAGTGAATGATTTAATAGAATCAACAATAATTTGCAATTGAATAATCACATTTTCTCGAATTTAAAGCTTATTTTCAATTTTAGGTGAAAATGTTACTGAACATTAATTGAAGAGATTTTCATGCTCAATCTACTTCACTTGTTATTTTTTGTTTCAATTGTATCTGAAGCCTGATAATTGGGAATCTATCTGCATTGATGGGGCGGAGCTCCTGAAATTTTTACAGATATCGGACTTGTGGCAGTTGATAGAGCTTATCGATTGACTATTTTAGGTATGAATTTGATCACAATCGTTGGAGCCATTTCCGAGAATATCACGAAAAACCCTGTTTTTGACAACATTTTCGCCATTTTAGCCGCCATCTTGAATTGCATTTGATCGAAATTGTTCGTGTAGGATCCTTATAGTGAAAGGACCTTAAGTTCTAAATTTCAAGTCATTCCGTTTATTGGGAGATGAGATATCGTGTACACAGACGCACATACACTCATACACACACACACACACACACACACACACACACACACACACACACACACACACACACACACACACACACAACACAAACCAATACCCAAAAACCACTTTTTTGGACTCAGGGGACCTTGAAACGTATAGAAATTTAGAAATTGGGTTAATTTTTTTCGGAAAGCAATACTTTCCTTACCTATGGTAATAGGGCAAGGAAAGTAAAATGAGTCGAATAAGTTTCATAATCACCTTTTTACTTGATGTTTTGAGTAACCCATTCAGCATTTAGATCATCCAATCCACAGGTTTTCGAAGTTATCACTTATCACACATCCAAGTAATGTAAATTCTGAAAAAGAATGTAACGTATATGAATCCATTTCTCACCCAGTACCCTATAGTGAGGTCCACGTTATAATGGCAGTGTACGATTGACAATACTGTTGCTGTCCTTTTCTATCATACAACAAAACAGATAGCGCTATCTCTCTCTAGCTTTGCAATGTTGTCAGTTTGCCAGAATATTTTATTTTTACTTTTGACAGTGACTGTACAAAAGTAACTCAGCCACCATTTTTTCCTCATTCTATCAAAATACTTTGGTAAACAAGTCGTATAATTGATTCAAAATGTTTTTTTGAAACAATTAAATTATTTTTAGACATTACCTTATGAGAAACACAAATCAAAATACCTGAAATGACATTTTAAAAGTTGATAACTAACCATCCTAGACTTCATCCATGCTTCAGTTAGCCAACACGTTTAGGTTAGACCTACTGGTACCGGTATAAATAATATTGAAAGGTTATTTTAGAAAAAATTCCATTGAAATTACTTATTTTAAAAAGGATTTTTATTTTTCTATCATTTTTAAAAGAAATTGGAATAGAATACCTACCAAATAACTTAATTTCTGTTGTTTTGACATTCAGATTGGTGTATCACAGCTTTTTAAATTAGCTGCCATTTCAGGTTTGTATAAAAATAAAAATCTGATCTTAGTTATGGAAGCAAATTTTTGAATCAAATTATGAAAAAATATATTTTCTTGATTAATTTGACATTAAATTGATTATTTTATCAAGGAAATGATAATTATTATTAGATCAAATTCAATGGGATGAATTGAGTAACAGCTGTGTACACTCAGTGGCAAAATGGAGAGACTTGGCAACGTTTTTCTCCTATCTTTCTTCACTGCCATTATAACGTGGACCTCACGATAGGTATTATTATAGAGGAATCATAGATACTACAAATATTGAGGTCCACGATATAATGGCAGTACTTGATTAACATTGGTGTTGCTATCCTTGTCTATCATTCGACAAAGCAGATAACGCTATCCTTCCTTTTCTAGCTCCGACACGTTGCAAGATCGGTTTTCAACTATGTAGAAATATATTTTTTTCAACCTCAATTATAAAAATGTATTATTCAATCATTGCAGAATATAGATTCTCGACTAATAAAATAAATGTGATCATTTTTAACAAGAATAAACAGTTGATATTTACTGCCTCTATAGATGACAGTGGCAAGGCAGAGAATCGGGAACGATGTTCTATCTTTTTCCACATCCATTATAACGTGGACCTCACTATACCTTCGCTAGTCCACTAAGTTCTGATACTTAAAATACCTTCATTACTTGATTATTAACATTACTCAGGTAAATACATACAATGGATTAGATACTTTTCAACAATGCTCTGTCCATAATCGCCACTCTACTATGTTTTGACGATCTAGTCTATAGCGGAGTGGGATCTACAAGCATATTGTATACTAATTCTCTTTCCACAATTCTATTTGAAAAAATCTGGTGTGGCGCACTCACACAACTTTCCTTGCTCATTGATCGATCTATAAGTCTCATTAACGAGGATAATTTAGGGGAATAAGATTATGCCGATTGGCGGCTAAATAATTTTATTAAAACTACGATTATACTATTGTTATTGTGTTCAGAGTACATTTTCCTTTGTTTGAATTATGAAATTTGAGGATTTTTTGAAAGTTTGTTGTCAAAACAGCTGTTCTACAAATAAAATATTGACATGTGTTCTTTTGAATAAACTGCTCTACCTCACGCACGAGAAGGAGGTTACAAAGTAAATTTCTCAAGGATGGGGTGGACCCCCTGTTAATTTCTCAGGGAGGAGACTCATGCCAGTTAATAGAGCTGATATATAACTATACAGGGTATGAATTTGAAAAAATCGGTTAAGTCATTTTTGAGAAAATCGTGATAGAAATTTAACAAAATTCATTCTTCTCAGGAATATTACGGAGCTCCTGCAATTTTCCCAGAAATGAGACTTATGTCAGTTGATAGGGGTTATAAATAGCTATCTAGGGTATAAATTTGAAGAAAATCGTTAGAGCCGTTTTCGAGAAAACCGTGAAAAATATGGTTTTTTAGCCATTATCCGCAATTTTTTCTGCCATTTTGAATTGAATTCTATTGAATTTCTTATTGTCGGATCCTCATGGTATAAGGACCTTAAGTTTAAAATTTCAAGTCAATCGGTTGATTAGGAATGGAGTTATCGTGTTCACAGACATACACACACACACACACACACACAGACCAACACCCAAAAATAATGTTTTTGGACTCAGGGGACCTTGAAACGTATAGAAAACATGAAATTAGGGTACCTTAAATTTTTTTGGAAAGCAATACTTTCCTTACCTATGGTAATAGGGCAAGGAAAGTAATAAATAATACTCGTATATTTACAATGAATCATTGAGATAATTATTTTCATCTATTCTGAAAACACTGGGAAGTTGTCTAGAAATATCACTAATTTATTGTAAAATTACAAACATGTTTCACACCAATGGCGTCATCCTCAGTGTCTGAATCAAATTGGTGATTAGTGATGGAAAAACACCATTCGTGTTGAAACATGTTTGTAATTTTACAATAAATTAGTTATATTTCTGACAACATCTCAGTGTTTTCAGAACAATTAATAATCATTTTCCTACAGATACCCTGAAAAGTGACCATTTGTGCACTGATTGCAGGCTGCAAAGAATCACTTTTCCGCACTAGTGCGCAAAGTGAGTACTTTGCGTACTCCAGATTTGCAGCATGACAACGCAAAATAGTTAGTAGGTTAAATGGAGCACCAGTGCAGCAAAATCAAAATGAAGTTGGTAACAGTGACTGCTGTGGCTGCTATAGTGAGCAGAGGTGCAACGAAGCACAACGCGCTAATTATTAAGTAGATATTATAATGGAGGACAACGACAGCACAGTGCCACCACAGCACACATCACACAGCTGCCCCCCGCCATTCAAACACACATACATTATTCAGGCAATTTTACCCATAATTACCCACTTTTCATATTCAATGCTAACTGTAGGAAAAATTTAATGTGAGATACGTGCGCAAAGTTCGTTTGCTGCACTCAAGAACCATTCCGCCCTCGCCTACGGCTCGGGCGTAAACGTTTCTTTCGATGCAGCAAACTGTCACTTTGCGCACTAGTTGCACAAATAACTATTTCAGTGTCATCACATTGAATCACATTGGTGATTGGTGATGAAAAAAAAACACCATTGGTGTTAAAACATGTTTGAAATTTTATAATAGATTAGTGACATTTCTGACAACATCTCAGTGTTTTCAGAGCAATTAATATTCATTATCACAAACTACTTACTTACTTAATCCGTAGTGCTACAGCCCGTTTAGGGCCTTGACCTCCTCTATGATGCCTCTCCATTCCTCTCTGTCGCCAGTTCTTCTTCTCCAACCTCGGACACCCAGCCTCCTCAAATCGTGTTCCACATCTTCTAGCCAGCGTTTTCGTGGGCGTCCTCGTAGTCTCCTTCCTCCTGGATTTTCTCTGAAGACCTTCTTTACTGCTCTTGAGTCACTCATCCTTTCTACGTGACCTAACCAACTCAGTCGCCTGTATTTTATTTCGTTAACAATTTATGTTTTTTGGTATAGGTCACGTAACTCTTGATTTGTCCTTATTCTCCACTCCCCATTGTTACAGACTGGTCCGTAAATCTTTTTCAATACTTTCCGTTCCCAAGTACTCAAGAGATCTTCATCTTTCTTTGTGAGAACCCAGGACTCTGCGCCATACAACACAACTGGTTTTATTATTGTTTCATAAATTTGAATTTTCAACTTCTTCGTTAACACTTTGGATCTAGGAATTGGCTTAGGGCAAAATAGCACTTATTACCTGCAGCTATCTTTGCTTTTATATCGACTTGGACGTTGTTGTCATCAGTGATTACAGAGCCAAGATATTTAAATTCTGCTACCTTTCCAAAAACAAAGTTCTCTATATTTATTTCTGTGTCACCTGCTTGTCGTGTTCTGCTGCTGGCCATATATTTCGTTTTGCCGTCATTTATTCTAAGTCCTATTTGTTCTGATGTTTCACATTATCACAAACTCCCCCATTAAAACATAATTCAACATCATATTTTAGGTTATTTAGACAAATTGGAATCCACCCAATGTGAGATCCTCACCCTGTCGTGGTTAAGTCAATAAATTCATTTAGGCCTATTTAAGAAATTTGACTGCTAGTCGTTCTATATAGTAACAAAAAAGTGATATAATTTTTCTTTTAAATTTCAGAAAAGTTATTACCTATTGGGGGTGCCTTATGGAAGTGACCAGGAAACCGTTCGACAGGCATTTGTTCAACTGGTCAAGAAATATCATCCTGACAGCGGCTCAGAGAAGGCGGATCCACAGCGATTTCAAGAGGTTTTGTATCAGTTGATCGTCCATTTTTACATGATTGAGACCTGTAACAAAACAATAAACTATGATATTACTTACATATTACATTTTTATAGTCAACTATTCAAGAAAAGACAATATTACATATTACATTTTTATAGCTAACTATTCTAGAAAAGACAATATCATAAAGAAAATGTGTCAGAAGAAGATATCCCACGCTATATTGTTCATGTTCCAAATTCCAAGCCGATTTTTGTTAACTCAAGCCTATTACTGTCTATTATTACTGTTTTGACCGGGTGATAGTGTAAGAACGGCGCAGTATGAGAGACTACCAGCGTCACATAGCTTCACGATAAAGAACTACTAGGCCTTTTTTTGTGTATTTGAATATGGGCTTAAGTACACTCAACAATAAATTTTCCATTTTTCGACCGAATTTGACTTATGACGCATGATTTTGAACCGCCTTGACGAGCTGAGAAGAAGTGTAATACGATGACATCTGAGCATTGTGTCAAAAGTTATAAGTGAAATTTTGATCCTTGAGGTGTCCTTAAGCGCGCCTCTTCACTAGGAAATACTGAAATGGAGTGCATCTAACGGGTGATTCTCATAGAACATAATCTCATGAACGAAATATCAATGTGAGGACAATTTAGTTGGTGATGATTGTTGAAGCTGAAAATTAGGTGTTTTTCACAATACAAGGAGCATTGTTGTCAGGTGTACCTGGAAATCTATATGAGATAGAGCGCTCTACCTGATTTCAGATTGTATAGCTCAAGAATACGCCCAGAGGGATTTTGAATCATACATCTAAATGGTAACAATCGGAAGATATTGTTCATCAAAAACTAAAATTCATCAAAATTGATTTTCCCTTTAAATTTCACTCATTTCTGAAAAATCTTAACTCAGTACTCATTGGAGATAGAGAGTTCCGAATGATCTCATTTTATTCATTATTTTATAATCTAAAAAAAGGCGAGAGCAAATTTTTCTGTCCGATTTCGAGATTTGGCAGAAAAAGCTGAAAAACGGAAAATGAGCCGAAAATACGAGGTTTTTGGGCCACTCTGTTTCTAGCACAAGGACATTTTGCATGAAGAAATTGGTTCTGGACTTCTCTTATGTACCCAAATAATATATCAGAAAATCAGAACTACAATATAAATTGCAAGCACACCCCCTTTTTTATGTCTATATTGACTGGACTATTAATCTATTTCAATTATCATGAATTTTTGTTGGCAACAATTCAACAAACAAAACTAAGCAGAATGCCAAGAATAAGAAAAGTAATATTTTGGAACTCAATTCAAATGAATATACTATTTACCTATATGTAACTTGTTTTCTATCAATAGATAACTAATTCATCTATGCATATTTATTCAATAAATATCTGCGATAAACAAAATGCATGCAGTTGCTCTGTGAAATTACAATAAGATTGTTTCATAACTGATAGATGAATTAAAGTGGCTGAAAAAAGAATTGAAGTGACTGATAAATGAATTGATCATTTTTCAGATAGAAAATGCTTATAGAAGACTACAAAAGAAATTCTCTGAGGACAGGTGGAAAAAGAACGAAGGAGTGGGAGAATATGGATTATACTATGATGAAAAGAAAGGGGCACAAAAAGGAGTTGAAGAACAGAATATTAATGTAAGTTATTTATTCAAATTAATATTCACAATTGGTATTGGTCTGTATGTGTGTGTATGTGTGTGTGTGTTGTGTGTGTGTGTGTGTGTGTGGTGTGTGTGTGTGTTGTGTGTGTGTGTGTGTGTGTGTGTGGTGTGTGTGTGTGTGTGTGTGTGTGTGGTGTGTGTGTGTGTGTGTGGTGTGTGTGTGTGTGTGTGGTGTGTGTGTGTGTGTATG
The DNA here is from genome assembly GCF_014356525.2 of Nilaparvata lugens. Classification (NCBI taxonomy): domain Eukaryota; kingdom Metazoa; phylum Arthropoda; class Insecta; order Hemiptera; family Delphacidae; genus Nilaparvata; species Nilaparvata lugens. The sequence continues at coordinate 3,164,924 of NC_052514.1, read as the reverse complement.
AGTGTATGTGCGTCTGTGTACACGATATCTCATCTCCAAATTAACGGATGACTTGAAATTTGGAACTTAAGGTCCTTACAATATAAGGATCCGACACGAACAATTCGAACAAATCCAATCCAAGATGGCGGCTGAAATGGCGAAAATGTTGTCAAAAACAGAGTTTTTCGCGATTCTCTCGAAAACGGCTCCAACGATTTTGATCAAATTTATACCTAAAATAGTCATTGATAAGCTCTATCAACTTCCACAAGTCTCATATCTGTAAAATTTCAGGAGCTCCGCCCCATCTATGCAAAGTTTGATTTAAGATTCCCAATTATCAGGCTTCAGATACAATTTAATCGAAAAAAATTCGAGT